>NC_056748.1:982333504-982366004 GCF_019279795.1 Protopterus annectens | reverse complement strand
CTAACTCCAAGATCATATAATGGGGGGAAAGGGTATATTTGCAATCCCTGCTGTTACATGATCTCACATGTATAAATCAATGCAGCTTTCTGATCAGTTTGTGTATCTGATAAAATAAGCATGATGAAGCCTAATTCAACCAAATTAAATGTCAACCACTTTAGTAGAGTATACAGACACATACATCAGTATATCACGTTGACGTTTTTGCAGATTCTTGTATTGCAGTGTACTTTTAATGGGTTCATACTTTCCTTGTGTGTTATCTAGAAGCAACCAATGTTCACACAGTATGCAGATTTTTGACTTAACAATTGCGTCATTCTTGTCTGCAGATGATACTCTCTTTGCTTCAGCTGACAATAATCTCCACTGCGCCCTGGAGTGGCTCACTGTGAGTGAAACCTATAGGATGAAAATCAGCACCTCCAAATCAGAGGTCATAGGACTTTCCCCAAAAAAGTGGATTTTTCTCTAAAGGTAAGAGGGAAGCAGCTACATCTGGTAGAGGAGTTTAGGTATCTTGTGGTCATAAGAGAAGGTAGAGGGAAGAATAACTAACAGGTGGGTGTTTTGGCAGTAGTACTGTATCAATTGAACTGGACTATGAAGGTGAAAGGTCCAGCCATATGGAAATGTTCTCACATTATTCCCCTACATAAAGGTGGTAACTCAGATGAATACTCCAACTACTGACCTATAGCTCTACCATCCCCTTTAGCTAAAATCATGGAAAGATGCATTCATCTCCAGCTATTTAACCATTTAATTCAGCATAACTTACTAACCAATACCCAGCATGGTTTTAGGCCATTCCACAGCACCACTACTGCCCTTGTTTCCTTCACTGATTCTATCAACAGAAACCGTAATAATAGTATTCTCTCTTCAGCTCTCTTTATCGATCTTTCAAAAGTTTTTGACATGGTTAACAACCCTTTGCTTATAAACATTCTTAAATCACTTTCTTTTGATATGCTAGCAATACAATGGTTCACTTCCTACCTCAGCAATAGGCAGCAAGCAGTGCTCTGGGAGAATAATCTATCATCCCTCCTGCCAGTCACCCTGGGTGTCCCCCAGGGCTCAATTCTAGGTCCTCTCCTTTTCTCAATATTTATCAATGATCGGCATTTAGCTATTCCTCAAGCTACCTGTATACAATATGCAGATGATTCTACACTTATGTGCACAGCCAACTCTTCTTCTGAACTACAATCCATAACGCAGAAGGTGTTTAACACAGTAGAGTCATGGTTTTTAAAGCGTTGTCTCCTCTTGAATCCCAAAAAAAAACAAAACTCCTACTCTTTACTCCTACCCGTAAGTCCGCACCATTAGACTTCTCAGTCATCTCTAATAATGGTACCCTTATTTCTCCTGACTCCAACACCAAACTCCTTGGAATTATAATTGATAACAACCTTAATTTTGACTCTCACATTAACAACACTATAAAAAGGTTAACAGAAGAATGGGCTCCCTATATAGGATTAGACCCTTCCTTACTTCTACAGCTAGAACCACTATCGCCCACTCTCTTCTAATCTCTATACTGTTCTATGCCTCACCAATTTACATAAACCTATCTAAAAACAACCTGCTCAAACTAGCTAGCTCCTATAATAACATTGCCCGATTTGCCACTGGAAACCCCTTCAGAACCCATCACTGTCACAACCTATAACAACTTGGTTGGCTTGAACTACAGAATCAGCTTCAGTTTAACCAGCTTACCATTGCCCATAAGGTCCTTAATGAACCAAACAAAACACCAATACTCTCTAACCTCATAATCCCCTATAAAAATCTTAATACCTTACGCTCGTCAAATAAACTATTAGTTAGTATAAACAAGTCCAACAACATGGCAGGTGACTCTCTCTTTTCAAACACAGCTGGCAAAAACTGGAACCTTCTACCTAGTGAACTTACATTACTTTCTTCCCTACCCCTCTTCAAACAAAAACTCAAATTATTCCTTAGAACACACTGGTTATGCCCTTGCAGTAACCCATACTAAAATTTCACCCCTGTTCTAATACTTCCTAGTTTCTACTTTTAAACTAGACAATGTTGTTTAGTATGAATGAAAGAGTGAACTGTAAAACTACTGTAACATTTAAGTATTTACTTCCTCTGAAGATCATGTCCTAATTTCTGTTGTTTGTCATTTTATGTACAATACAATGTATTTGAAATAACTGCTATTTACTATTTTATTGTAAACTACTGCCTGGTTACTTACTGTTTTTGATTTGTTTATTTTTTATTGTAATATTTAATCTTTGTTATTACTGTTGTTTGTTGGAGCTTTTCTTCCCGGGCCTCTACTGAAAATGGACATATATCCAGTTAGACTAGCCCGGGCAACAAATGTAAGATAAAATAAATAAATAAATAAAGTTAAACCATATCAAAGGACACACCTCTCGACTTCGGCTTCAGTCTGTGGCCTTATCCTCAGTTTTGATCATGAGCTTTGAGTGTTTACTAAATAGATGACATAACAGACATAACAAAAAGAATGAGATTTTTTTTCAGAGTAGGTGGACTAAATGTCTGTGATAGACTCAGCAGCTTGACAGATCATAAAAACGAAGGAGTATGACTATTGCTCTCTTGGGTTAAGAGGAGTCAGATGATAGTTGGGGTTCCTTATAAAGATGTTTTCTGCGTATCTCCCACAGGAGACTTAATAGGCTTAGTCCACTGGAAGGAAGCTGTCAGGCTCACTCAGGAAAAGCTGGAGGGATTGTATTTATATGCTTACCTGGGAGTGCTTGTGGATTACACTTGATAACCTAAAGATTATTACTGGGGCTAGAGAAATCCGGTTTGCATTGCTTAGCTTATTACTAACCACTACAACCATTACCAGGAAAATGTGTGTGTGTGTGTGTGTGTGTACACATATATCCACATCTAGGCAATTAGGTTGTCATAGTGAAGGAGCTTGTTTATTGTGGTGAAGCTATGTGCAATGCTGAGTAGGATCATATAATACAGGTAAGTCATGGCAGATAGATCAGACTAAATATGGCCTACTGGAGATGGTGATGGCATTACACACTATTGTTTTTACCAAGAAACCCCTGAAGACAAAAGCAACTACAGAAATGTCATAAGACATTGTAGGGTGAGAATCTCAGGACTGAAGTACCCAGCATAATCCTTGCAAAGAACAGAAGACATCTTAGGAACTAATGAACTAAAATCAACTAGAATGGGTCAGTTAACATCAGAAAATTATCAGCTCTTCTTCTATAGACAAAAATCTTACAGAACAGAGTAGTCCTCAGAGTCCAAAGGTTATCACAAGCAGTGCTTAGTTACAACCCAATGAATGATAGAACTATCTCAGTCATACTGAGAGGCAACCTTTCAGGTTCACAGTGGTATCAGTTTATGGTCCAACTAAAAATGCCAAAGAGGAAGAAGATGACCAGTGTTTTGATGACCTGCAGCCCCTTCTGTAAATAACACCAAACACAGATACTACATTCCTCACAGGTTACTGGAATAGTAAAGGTGTTAGTCAAAGGAGAACTGAAGTAATGGGGTGAAAAGTATGAAAATTAAGCAGCATATAGACTGGTGTGTGTGTGTGTGTGTGTGTGTGTGTGTGTGTGTGTGTGTGTGTGTGTGTGTGTGCGTGTGTGCGCGCGTGCGTGTGTGTACATGGCTCTGTGTGTGTATGTCAAGTCTCAGACTTCCATTCATTCAATAACAGAATGTCATACAAATGGAGATTAACTTTACATTTTAACAAGCAATATTGCGTAAACACCATGTGCATAAATTGGATAATGGAAGAAGAGTCATAGATAAAAGCATTTGTCATTCTTTATATATCCATCTATAGATAGATAGATAGATAGATAGATAGATAGATAGATATAAAAAGACAATCATTGTTATACACCATGACTGACACAACCTTGTGAAAAAGACAGTGAGCCACTTAAACTGTGTAGCATACAGTTATAAATTCCTGAATATGAAGACCTATTCCAGGCTCACATAGCATCCCAAACAGTGGAGGAGACTGCAAGGGGAGGTGGGACTGTGTGACTGAGAATGGTGGAAGGCATATAGTCTGACCCGCTGCTGACCACTAAAGAAGCAGTTGAACAATGCATTATAATGTAAGGTCACAGTATGTGTATACTTTTCTCAAGCAGTTCATGTGTACTGCATCTGGAATTAGAGCATCACTGCAAATGAGAATCAACTTTAAAATAATGTTGTATGCCCTGTGTCAGCAGAGTGCATGTCAGGGCTACAAATGGCATGGGCTGCATGCAAAATTAGTCTGTCATGGTTGCCTCTCACTTCCTACTTCAGCCAGTAAAGTAGGGTAAACAAAAGATAAGAGTAATTCCCTCTGGAATTGGAAAACCTCACATCAAGGTGTTGTGGAGGTGCACTGGACAGCCCAATGAAGGAGAAATTAATGGGCAAACTGATAGTGTGGGCAGGGATGGCCTTTAGTCAGCTGGTACCCTAGGCAAAAGGGCTACAGAGTGCCCCACCACCACCTGGTGCCCCCATCCTGGTCTACCTACACCATCCAGTTTACTATAAAAGGGCCCCTGCTACAGTGGTGCCCTAGGCAGCCACCTAGTTGACCTATGCCTAAGGCTGGCTATGAGAGTGGGTAGACCATGATGTTTAACATGCATGGGAGAAAAAAATATGTAAAAATGGTGTAATAACAAACACTTTAAGATGTGCTGGCAACTAATAGTCAGAATCTTGCTTGTCTTGTGTAGGTGATTTGACTTGTATTTTAGAAAAGTTATTTTATTACCCAACATCAGTACTTTATTGTCCAGTAACTAATCAACATGTTAGAGTCTTCCATGATATCATATACTGAAACTATTTTGTTAACAATAGATTAGTCAAGTAATTTGGAAGATATATATATTCAGATATATTCAGAATGTCATGCTAATCGAGGTTCATTGGTTCATTTGTCAGGCTAACAACTTACTGGCCTATATATTAAGATTAGTTTATTTATTTATTTTATTTATTTATTTATTTATTTATTTATTCCAGTTTGATGACCAGGGAGGTCCACTAGTCCGTTTTCAGTGGAGGCCTGGGGAGAAAAGCTCCACAATACATAGTTTAGTTACAAGAATTATTACAAAGAATAATTGCTTTACAAACTTTAAAAACAGGTAGAATTCAGAAGAGGAAAACAGTTACAATTTCATTTAGGCAAGAAAGGCATCATCATGGCTAAATATTACAGATTTGTAATTTATAATATCCACACTTGAGTGTGAGGTTATCTTGATGTGAAAGTTAGCCAGGAGTATAAGTGGAGGAGAGCTTATGGGGTATGGGGGGAAGAGTACAGTTGCATTTCCTGTTTGAATAAAGATAGGAATGTAGTTGAGTTTTAAAGTTTTCAAAGTTGTCACAGATCCTTAGAGAAGAAGGCAGAGAATTCCATTTTTTAGCTAAGGAGAAGAATAGCAGAAGCTGACCAGCAGGACGATTGGGTTTGTGGATGGAGATTAGGTTTTGGTGGGTAGATCTAAGGGTTCTGTGGGGTGTATATGGTAGTAGAATATTGGTTAGTGTAGGGCACCTGGTAGGTTGAAACAATAATCTGTGGGCTGTGGTGATTTGGAGATAATCTAGATGGGTGGGGAGTTCAAGCCAATTTAATGAATGAAGGGAAGAACAATGACTGGAGGAGGATTTGGCTTTGGTTGCAAATTTGGAGATTTTATTGTAACAAACTTCCAGTTTGGAGGAGAGAGTGGCGGATAAGTTAGTAAGTAGAGGAGCACTGTACAGTAGAGAGGGTAGTAGATAGGTAGTGGCTAGAGTTAGTCTGGTGGAAGGAGAGAGAAAGTGGTTGTTTCTGTAAAGTAAACCAAGTTTTATATGGGTTTTCTTAATGTTTTGCTGGATGTGAGTATTGAATTTCAGATGTTCGTCAATGGTAACACCAAGAAGTTTGGCGAAGGGAACAATCTCTATGGTGGAGTTGTTTTGGCTGATAATTTGGAGTGAGTTTTTATCAATAGGGGAAGTTTTGGAGGGGGAAAATAGAAGGATTTGAGATTTGTTGGCATTTAGTGAGAGGTGATTTTGGAGCATCCAATTTTCAGTGTTTGAGAAAGCAGTTTGTGTCACTGATTGGAGCTCAGCTAAGTTAGAAGCACAGCAAATTAAAGTAGAATCATCTGCATATTGCACAATTCTGGTGTTGGGTATGGCTTTGTGAAAGTCGTTAATAAAGATGTTGAAAAGCACTGGGCCAAGTATGGATCCTTGAGGTACCCCAGTAGGGGTTGGAAGGAAGGTGGAGGTGCCTTGTCCCCATTTTACAGCCTGAGACCTGTCTGAAAGATAGCTGGAGAACCAGGAAAGGGTCTTGTGGGAGAGATTAAGATTAGAAAGATGGTTTACGAGGTGGGTATACTGTAGATACTATTTTACCAGAGTCACGGGCGAGATTTACAGTGTGTAAGAAGGAGAGAAGGGCAGTGTTGGTACTGTGTCCTGGATGGAAGCCGTGTTGGGTGGGAGTGATTAGCTGGTGTTTAGTTAGGAATGGCATGAGCTGAAGGTGAATGCATTTTTCAAGAAGTTTAGAGCTTGGGGAGACGATAGCTATGGGTTGGAAATTTGAGACACTATTGTTTTTGCCATCCTTATGAATAGGTAGAATAAAGGCAGCATGCCATAATTTGGGTACATAAGATTGCAGCAAGGATCTATTGATCAGAATACTGATAGGGAGGGCAATACCTTCAGTGGCTATTTTTAGGAAGGAGGTTGGGATGTTGTCAGGGGCATTGGAGCATGGCTTTAGTTTTGAGAGTAATTTCTTTATATGGTAGGTTGAGATGGGGTTAAGTTCGAAAGTAGGAGGAGGGGGAGTCGGGGGTGAGGAAGATTGAGTGGCTTAAGGTGAAGGGTTATTGTTGGTAAAGGTCTTGGTCAGCTCAGCAATAGAAGTGGTGAAAAAGGAATTGAATAGAGAGGCAATTTCATGGTTTGATTTGCTGGTGTCAGGACAGGGGTTAATCTTAGTACCTGGGTTAAGAAGGGAATTAATTGAGTCCCAGAATTGTTTGGAGTTTTTTTGGATGATTTACTTGTAGTTGAATGTAGTAAGACTTTTTGTCTCTAATGACTTGTTTTTTGACAAGGTTACGTAGTTGCTTGTATTTAAGTAGGATTTCAGGCTGTTTATGTTGGAGGTATGTTTCCAGGTTTTATCTCTTTGTAGCATCATTTTTTGGTATCTTTGGTTAGCCAAGGGGCGGTCTTAGTTTTTACTCTTTTTGTTCTTATTGGAGCTAGGGAGTTGAGGACATTTAAGAAAGTTGAGTTGAAAAAGTCAACGGCTTTGTCTAATGGAAGGGTTTTTAGGGGGCTCCAGCTAGTTTGTTTAAGGGAGCCAGAAAAAGTAGTAGGATTAAAGTTTGAGAGGTTATGTGTATGAATGTACTGGTGGGAGTGTGTAGAAGTGAGGGTAGCTCGATGGGTGAAGGCTGGGAAGTGGTCTCCTAATGGGTCAGGTAAAATGACGGATTTTATAACTTTATTAGGATGGGATACTAGGATCCAATCTAGTATGGAGCCCAGGGGGGCTTGTTTTGTTAGGCCTGGTAATGGAATTAGTTAGTTGGGTGTAGTTAAATAGGTTGATTGATATGGTGGGATTAGGGTTGTTGATTTTGTTCCAATCAATATTTACATCTCTAAGTATGTAGGTCTCTAGCTTAATATTAGTGGAGGACCAGGAGAGGATTTCTTCTAGAGTAGTGGTCGGTTAGAAAATGTTCAGTTTAGAAGGAAATTAATTACAGATTTGTCTTGTTGGTAAGGTATTATATGGAAGGTATTTAATGTTCAATTGTTAGTGTTCAGTTTTGTGGTTATGGCCAATTCAAGGCTTCAAAGTAGGCCACTTAGGAGTTTTCCACCATAAAATGTGGTATCATAAACAGACTCACTGACTTATTTATCTAATATTGTCATGTACTGTATAAGATTAGAGATGAAGATTTTCTAAAATGTATGTTTTACATGTGAATCAGATAAGGATGCAATCCCATCCCATGTGCAAATAATCTGCACCTAGGAGAAACATAACCAGAATGTGTCCCTGATTACCTGCCCCACAGGTTAGTGGGTATTGCCATTTCCTAGCCTGAAATATGTGAATGCAAGAACCAGTGTCTTAAGGACTCTCCTTTACATGAGTAAGGTATGACCCACTGGTTACCTGATAAGCCAGCCCATAGTTTTTTTTCTCCATTCCTGATGCAGAGCTACACGTGCAGAAGGCTGCATTTCATGGCACAGGGCTGCCAAGATATGTTTTTGTCAGTTTTCTCAGGCAGCCTGTATTCTGGTCCAAACCTTCTAGTATGATAGACAGAAGGTACAGAAAATGTTCCTAGCTACAAACACTGCCACTTATACAATTTCTGCCTGTAATATTTATGACACATTCTATATATCTGTATGTGAAGGGAATGTCCCAATTTTAAAAGTGTGTTAAGTACTGAAAGAAGTAAATGTTCCACATAATACAGTTTGACCAGTCACATCCTTAGAATCCCAAATGGTTTTGATCAGACAATTTGCATAACTAATATTTTTACTGAAGTCAGGGTTTAATTTCTTCAAGTATATTGGATTTGTAATAATATGAGGGGAATGGGTGACTGACCATCATGCCATTTAATCAGTTTAAACAGTCACTAATCTGGTGTTGTGGGACAAGTGTACACTTGTGCTATCCATTATTTTTTGTCAAAATAGGACATCAGATGTATACACAATCAACAAAATGTCTATAGTATCTGGGTATGGGGATGTAAGCGGATGAAAATAATTAACCCTGTTGTTTTCTGATCAAGTTAAAATGTAATCAGTCTGGCTTTACAGAACTAATGTTTATTTGTGAGAGCAATTTGGAATACTTTATTATGGACATTTTATAAATCACAATCAGGCATCTGAAGTATGCAAAGTCAGTAAAGTTGATGTACTTGATGGGTACAGAGGTCATGTGAGGATAAAAGTGACTTACCCTGCTGTTGTTTGATCACAGTTACTGATGTGGCTTGGCAGGAAAAGTCTCACACAATATATCATATTTACTGAAATCAGCGTGAAACAATCATTGCTGATGTGTTTGTGTGTATGTGTGTGTGTGTGTGTGTGTGTGTGTGTGTGTGTGTGTGTGTGTGTGTGTGTGTGTGTGTGTGTGTGTGTGTGTGTGTGTGTGTGTGTGTGTGTGTGTGTGTGTGCAGCTGAGGGTTGCAGTGTATCTAAAACTGACATAGTGACCATAATTCCTTTCACTTTCCATCGCAATCAAATCTCAGCATTATGCGGAGTAAGTGGCTAGCTTTGGTGGTCTAAGCAGGGTATGTGTGAAAGTAGCCAGTCATTGGCACAGTGGTGCAGCAAGTAGCATTTCTATAATACTTATTTATTTATTTTTTGGTTGAAATTTTGGCTGTGGTTCCTCCTGTTGGGATTTTGCTCATCCTCTTTGTCTCTATGTCAGTTTTATCCAGATGCTCTTTGTTTCCTCCAACATCCCAAAGACATGCTGAAGGTGAATTGGAAATACTCCAATTTGCCTATAGTGTGTTTGTGTGTGTGTGTGTGTGTGTGTGTGTGTGTGTGTGTGTGTGTGTGTGTGTGTGTGTGTGTGTGTGTGTGTGTGTTTGTGTGTGTGTGTGTGTGTCTCGTGATAGTCATGGCTTGTCAGGGACAGTGTCAGTATGTGCATATGTGCGTCTGTGCAAAAGCAGTCATCTCCACTTTTATCTATGGACACATAAATCTTTTGGCAATCAGTAAAAATCAAGAATGTTTAACAATTAATAGTCTTTCAAAAATGAGACTTAAACATATCACAGAACATCTGGACAGTCAGAGTTTATGTAAGCATAACAGCCCCTAGTCCCCTGGCTGCTACCTCCAAAGTTAGGGAAAAAGCAGAAAAGGCCCCAAATTAGGGACACTTTTTAAATGCTGGTACTATTAACTTAGAACTTCTCAAACAAAAAACAAAAAGTAAGGGCATCTCCCCAAAATCTGAACAGTTAAGAGGTATGCCTGGCTGTATAAGAGGATTTTGATCTAGACTTATTAGGACATCCTTATATTTCCTGTTGCAATGTATGTAGTGGGATCTCATGAGTGAAATATTCCAAAGTTATTAATTATGACTGGGAACAAGGTCAATACTAGGTCTTCAAGCCTGCATTCTTGGAACTATTTCAAATAAAGTATTAAGACATTCTTGTTGCATATTAATAATGACATTCACTTTGTTTATCCTAGGCAATAAAACTGTCCTGAAAACTGAAATCTAAATAAAAAGATGAAGAAAAAATAAAAGACAAAAAAAGCAGGAAAGATCAAGCATTCTGTTTCAATATTTAATCAGAGCCAGCTGGCATATTAGATTGCATACATCAGACACATGACTCCAGCTGGATGTGATCAAGGGGCTTGTTAGTTTTTTATTGTGGTGACCAAGTACATGCATTTAGTTCTGTTCATTGTTATTCTGATATGTAGACTCCACCCCAAAGAAGGAAAAAGCCTCTGCTGGGATTTTCGTAACATTCACTGCATCATATGTTTTTGGTTCTCACTCACTCAGTGTGTTTCCATCTGACATCTAAAAAGAAAACAAAAAATTTCAAGTTGCTTTTCTAATATGTAGAGGCAAACTAAAATATGTTCACAGAGTAGGCAGAACTTCTGGGCTGAATCAGTTGATTTGTTTGTTTGTTTGTGTCTTTCGGCTTTTCCCGATTAGGGGTCGCCACAGCGGAACTCCGGTTCGCTAATGATTGGTAGTTGATTTTTACGTGCCGAGTTACCAGCCCTGATGCACAACCTTCAACGAAGGTACGCCCATTCATACATATCTCCACGCAGAAGACGCTCTAGCTGAGAATCGAACCGGACAGCGTCTTACTGTGAGGCGACAACGCTACCACAGCACCACCAGTTGATCATTTTTGCAAATCAGTGGAGAGATATTATGTACCTGTATAGAGCTGTAGTAGTGTATTAGGTTTGTGTTGTAAACATTGGGGAAGAAGACAGACCTGTCCAAGATTCCATAACAGGAATGCTTTGTTCCTCATATCTTATGGGAGCAAAGTGTACATCTTTATGAAATTTGAAAGATTTCTTTATAACTACAATGAGATGCAGAATTTACAATGCAATGACTATTGTAAAGAAATAACGTGACTGCTTGTCAGAATTTTCATAAAAGAATTGTGGGTGTCAGTTTAGAACAAAAGAGTTAAGTGCTTCTTGCTGTACCTAACACTTTTCTGGCCAAGCATGTTTGTTACACTCAGTGGCTAATGATTTGCAAAGGCTTCTAGGAAAACCTGCTGACAACAGTACTCAAATATCTTTTAAACATTTAGAATTGAAGGCTGTAAAAAAAAAAAGAAGGTGCATTGTTTTTACACAACTCCTAAATGTGGGAATTTGAGCCTTATGTGACATACTCCGTATCAAAGTCCATCATCCTATAAAACAGTCTCTTCGGCTGAGACTGAAATTGGCCATTAGTAATCATTGTTCTACCTGGTTAACCAGACCTGGACTGAAGCCCCAAAGGAGGTGTGGACCGGAGTCCCAATGGAGGTGGCGTATCCATCTTCATAAAGGACACGCACACCTCCAGACTGGTTTCCCAACATAATGCATCAGAGATGCTACAGGTACAACTAACACTGGATAAAATGGCAATCCAGGTTGTAGCCTGTTACAGATCCCCCACAATGTCCCAATACTCCCACTCCACTTTTCTGAACACTCTGGAAAGCATTAGGGTTCAAACTAATACCCTTATAGTGGGAGACTTTAACTACCCCTCCATTAGCTGGGAAAATTACTCCTGCTCCAACTCATTTACCCAACAATTTCTGGAATTCATTAACTCCAACGCCCTGGACCAACTCATTCTCACCCCACCAGAGGCAGAAACATTCTCCATCTGGTCATCAGAAACATGGGGAACCTCTGCTCTACACGAGTGATCAACTCCTCCCTGGTCAGGTCTGACCATAAGTTAATCACAGTTGATAGCCAAATCCCACCCGCACCCCCCATGAAGGAAACCACAGTGAAAAACTTTTCCAAAGCCAATTTTGTGCTTCTAAAGGCAGAAGTGTCAAACTTCACATCACCCACACAAACAGGGAAAAGATGTATGGCCACGGAATCATACACCAAGACGCTGTATGAGCATTTAAACAAGTGCATGGATCAGGCCATACCTAACAGAATCAAGGTCATGTCCACCAAAAAAGGAAGCCAATCTGGTGGTCCCCTGCCATTAACAAACTCTACAACAGAAGAAAAAAAACTGTTGCAGAAAAGGGCTAAGTCCCAAGACTGCAAAAATTCCCTTATAAGTCTCAGCAAAAAAACTGAAATCCCTCATTAAAGCCTCCAAAGCTAGTTATAAAATCAAAATTGCAATATATGCTAAAGATAACCACAAGGCATTGTTTAGCTAATTCAAGAACCTGCATAACAATATGCAGGGGTGCTCTGAGCTACTGCACAAAGGCAGCACTTATACTGAACCAAAAGATATTGCCAACATCCTGGCAGACAGGTTTACTGCAAACTTTACTCCCCCACCTTCAAAAGGATCCATCCCAATACCCAAGGAATGTCAAATCCCTAATATCACAGCTGCTCAGGTAGAAGCCGCACTTTCCAAAGCCAAAAATACAGCCTCCATGGGACCTGATAATATACCTGGCTGCATGTTACATGAATTGCAAAGGGAACTGGCACCTCACCTGAGTGCCCTGTTCAACCACAACTTCATTTCAGGCTTTGTCCCCACCGAATGGCGCAATGCTACAGTCATTCCTCTCCACAAAGGGGTAGTGATTACTGACCAGGGAAACTACTGCCCCATCAGCCTGACAAGCCTGATCTGTAAGGCATGGAGCGCATCATTATGGACCTCATAAATAGGGATATAGGGAATCTTCAAACCCTTGATCCCTTACAGTTTGGATTTGTGAATGGCAGATCATGTCTGCTCAACCTGATCGACTTTTTCAAATCTGTCACCAGAGCGGTCAGTGAAGGCAAGGCAGTCCATACAGCCTACCTCGATCTGGCCAAGGCCTTTGACACTAACCCCCACTCAGGGATGATTGACAGACTAACCAACCTAGGCATCAACCCCTACATCATAAGATGGGTTGCCAACTGGCTCATGAACAGAACCCACATGGTGAAAGTAGCAGAATCCAAATCTGACTACTGGACAGTCACAAGTGGTGACCCACAAGGATTGATCCTGGATACTCTCCTGTTTGATATATACTTTTCTGAAGTTCAGGCCAAAACCAAAGGACTCTGTTTGACCAGGTTCACAGAAGCCTGCAAACTGGGAGCCATTACTGACTCTCAAGCTGATGTCGACATCCTACAAAAAGGCCTCACTGACACCAACGACTGGTGACAAAACCATGGTCTTAAGCTCAGTGCCAAAAAGTGCATTGTCATCCCCTTCAGGAAAAACTCGGTGCCCATGAACTACCACATTGATGGTAGCCCTCTCAACTCCCAAGGTGTGATATGAGACCTAGGGACACAAGTGGATAGCAACCTCTCCCTCGACAACCATATGGCCACTGTAGTTAGAAAGTCCTTCTATGTGCCACACCTCATTACAAAGGGTTTCTCATCCAGGAAGAAGAAGGGTATAATCCCTCTCAACTCATCCCTCATTAGACCCATTATAGAGTACAATGGCTCATTTGGCATGTACCTCACTAGACACCTGCAACAACTGGAAAGGCCACAGAAATTCCTCACAAAAAGGATCCTAGGACTCAAACACTTGCCCTACACAGACAGACTCAAAACACTACAGCTATACTCTATCTCATATCACCTACTTAGAGGCGATCTCTGCTTGGCATACAAAGCCATGTCAGACCCAGTGTTACTAGACGTGCTTCATCTGAAAAAGACAATCCCTCTGCACCACATGGTCCAAAGACTTCAGCCTCATCACCACAATTAACAGAACCTGCTGGAGGGACAGGTTCCTAACCCAGAGACTACCCATACTCTGGAACAAACTCCCCATTCATGTCAAGCAGAGTACCTCACTGGCCCTCTTCAAGAAAAATCTTGATGAGTGGATGGGTAACAGGAAATTCACCCCAGGGATCATTTCAACAGCCTTGCTTGATAGGGGTACAAGGTACTAACATCCGGCAACAGGACGACTGGGTATGTTCTTGGGCAAGGCTTTTGTTGGTTCCAGGGCCATTAGCCTAGTACTCACCTATGAACCTATGAACACATTTAAATAAATAAAAATAAATAAAAACTGTGTCATCCTTCAAGTGTGGCATGATCCCGCAATGTCCAGTCTATAATATCCTTGGGTTTCTATAAAATATATATGGGATGCTATAAGGAAAATATACTTTTATTTCTACTTGAGAATTACCTTCCCACTATTGCTTTTCCTTCTACTTCAAAAATGTTATGTTTATAGATAGTTCAAAATAAAATGGATAAGTTGTTCTCCTTTTCCTCTCCAATGAATATCACTACCATACCTGTAGCACCGTATACATTCATATGTGATATCACTAAATGGTGAAATGTGAACAGACTAAAAGTGCAGAGGTGATGCCAATTGTAACTGATTTAAACCAGACTATTCTTGCTCTGTTATCATATTTACAGAAAACATTGTTTTACTAAAGGTGCACTGTGACAATGTGCTGTTGCAGCTGTTGCCTGCTATGAGCTTGGATTACTTATTAAAGCAATTGAGACATTATCAGCATATAAATTTTTTTCTAAGATAAAGCACACAATTTCTGTTTATGACATTTTTGATAAGTTACGTTTTTCTTAGGATATGATGTGTTTTAGTCTTGCAAGCAGCTTGAAGAAGGAAGAGGAAATAAAAAATAACATGCGGATTTGTAAGTACACAGACTGTATTTCTTGGTGAAATACAGACCTGGAAGGAGTACTGTGAAACCCTGGATCATTGTTCTGCTGGCACAGAGATTAAACACAAAAACAGGAACAAAGCAATCCCTGTAAGTATACATGGATTTGTGACTTAACAGTTTAATAATGTAAAGTCCTGAGACACAGTCCACCGAAATAAATATATACAGTTGATGGGCTTGGTAAAAATAACTTTAATCCTAAAGAGAGTAAATATTGTATACACAACATAACAATATAGTGTACTGAATTAGTTACTGAGTGTGGAGAAAACTTGAAAAAAATTAGTCCATGGCTGTAATTATGGTGTTATATTACAGAAATGTTGACAGTAAAATAGTGTGTAGATAAATGATCACATAGAGAGGAGGTTGTTGTATGAAGCTAATTTAGTATCTAATTTGCTTTAGCAACTGAAGAAACAAATAAAATGTACAAAATGTCCAAGTAAGACAAACTGCAAGATTTACGTAGCAGTATAGGAACAGAATTGTAATAGGCATAACCTTAAAAGTAAAGGCAGTAAAACTAATTCACATTACAGGTATCTTGAAAAAAGTACATACCTGTAAAATGTAAACTTGAGCAAGAAAAATGCTGTATGTGTGGTATAACTGGTCACAGATCAACCATTCAGATTCTTGCTGAGGAAAGCAGCACAGAGAATACAGATGAAACATTTCCTTTGCAAAGAGTCCAGTGCCTCTATGTGAGGAATGTACAGTTGTGTCCCACTTACCATAATTGTAGATGTTCCAATTGATTAGTGCTATAGTACTGATTCTTGGGTCTTCCTACCATGTAGAAGCCCATGACTGTCCCGATTTCCAGAGTGTTTATATCATCCCTAGTTGACAGATGTCTGAAGACCAATGTCTAGACATCTGGATATAAGAAAGGCATTATCTACACCACCTTCATATCTTTCTAAGAAGTGAATGAGCAGTCTGACCTCCCCAGTTGTGTGAATCTAAATGAGGAGAAATAAAACATAGGCAGCAGAGAGAGGTTGCTGAAAATAAGAGGGCTATCTGCAGAAAACCCCCTACCCTTGCACCTTACAAGGGGGAGAGAAATGGTCAACAGAAATAGGTGTTGGAGGGTGGAGGTATGTACTGCAACACTGATTTGCTCAAACATCTGCAATTATAGTATGTGGGGCACAACTGTACTATGCTCACCATAGTCAGTGTTGGAGTATTGATTTTTGAGAGGACTCCCAAAGGTAAAAAGTGGGTGGTGGGTCAGCTATATAACCCTAGGAAATACGATTTTGCAGGATGGCAGTAGTGAAACCTTCTCTAGCCCTGGAAACATTGCCTAGGTTATAGTGTTATGTGAAGGTGTGCACTGAGTTCCATGTGGCTGCCACTAGGATGGCTGGGGGAAATTCCTTTGAGGAAAGCAAGTGGTAGTTGCCCCATACCTGGTAGAGTAGTCTTTAATAAGCCCAGGTAAATCTTTTCCATGGTGTGAGCAACTGAACTTAATGAAGTTTTCTATTCTCTATGAAAGCCACCAGCTCTGTGCTTTTAGCTGTTTTTTTTTTGTCCTGTCTATGTAGTAACTGATCTGCCTGTGCACATCCAGGGAATAGAGGACCTGCTCTGCTCTGTTTTGTGGATTTAGGAAGAAAACTGGTAAGTGGATAGCCTGGTTTAAAGTAAGTTCTGATACCACCTTAGGCATGAAAGGTGGGTTTGTTCTGAGGGTGACCCTATCCCTGTGAAAGACAGTGAAAAGTTATTTGCACATGAGGACTTGTAGCTCAAAAACTCTTCAAGCTGATGTAACATCTCTAAGAAAAAGGGTCTTCCATTGTCTAGGATGTTTATATCTGCACACACCTGAGAAATATGGAGCTCCACTGTTGCCTCTCTGAGTGGCCACTTCAGAGTACATATTTTCTACTTGTTCCCTCCGGTAACCTCTAGTGAGGAAACTCTCATTTAAGTTAGTCATCATCTCGTCCATTGTATCTTCATTCATACAGAAACAAGATATCCTTAAAGATTGCCCCTTGACTATATTACAAAAAATATGGGAGGGGTGCATGCTGGATCTGTGTAAGACACTGTTCCCCCAGCAGAGTTTCCTGTATAGCTTGTTTTCCAATCTACCTTGTATATTCTTGTAGATGGTAGCATCCAGGAAATCAATGGTAGTTATTGAAGAATTTAAAGTAAACTTCAGAAACATAGATATAGCTTCTAAGTAGGTAATGAACTCATAAAGTTCATCTATTGCACCTGCACCTGGTGCAGGGGGTACCCATGGCCACACCACTTATCTTTCATGAAAGCAGAGAGTGGCTCTGTTAACCAATTGTGTCCAGAAACAATCTGTGAGGGTTTCCTCGCTGGAAGTTACCAGAGGGGACAAGTAGAAAATATGTACTCTGAAGTGGCCACTCAGAGAGGCAGCAGAGGAGCTCCATATTTCTCAGGTGTGCGCAGATATAACCATCCTAGACAACACAACAATAATCCCAATGTATTGTTTACATTTTCAAGTAATATACAGCAATTTTGTGAAGTTATTAGAAAGAAATGGCCTATTCTGACAGCTGACAATAAAGTGGGGAGGAATGTAGGTGAATGTCCAGGTTTTGTTTTTAGGAACAATGTGAACATTAAGAAGCTATTATGTTATGAACCTAAATCGCTGACTCTAGAGTCAGTATTAGGTAGGGGTACTTTTCCTTATAGTACCTGTAAAGCCTGTTCCTCCATTTCCTTAGATGTTCAGTTCACTCATCCAGTGACTGGACATGTCTTCTCACCTAGATTTATGGCTACATTCAGGAGTAAGAACTTAAGTTTATTTAGCCAACTGCTATGCATGTAAGTGTTTATACATGGGAAAAACTACATGACAGTTAAGAGAACATATTTTAGAATATCTAGGTAATATTTGTAATAGGGTTCTTATGAATGCATTGGCTAAGTCATGCAGCTTCAACAGGATATAATGTTTTTCATTTTTGGGTCTTACAACTAGCAGTACTTAGTAACAGGAGAGGTAAGGTTAATAATGAAGTGGAAATGCTTGAAGTTAAATGGATTATATCTCTACAGGCATATAGGCCTCCAGGCGTAAACTCTGGTATTCCTCCTAGACCAGCCTTAATTAAGAGGCAGTGATATTTGCTAATTGTTTTATTAATGCACATTGTTGATTGTTTGCATTCTCTTTTTTCTCCTTTTATATAGAATGTGTTTTGTGATTTTATTATTCTTGTTTGGATCTGATGAAGTGGTAACCCTACAAAAGCACTAATCCTTGGAATAAAAACACCTTTTGGACTCTTTGGACTATTTGTTTCTTGACTAGGTCAAAGACCATGGCAGCCTCCCAAGGGGTTGTGCCACAGGGTTTGGGCCTAGGAGTCACCGGAAAGGGGACTGAAAAGGTGCCTCACCTGGGTCATCAGTGTATTTATGACATAGAGTTGGAACCTTTTTGGTAATTTTAGAGTCTTTGGCCTTTTTGTGTTTCCATATTTTTTTGGAATGATACTAGCCAATGCCAGAGTTCCTTCAGTAGTAGAGGATTGTAACACCACCAGGGAAGCCAAAGAAGAGGACTCCAAATGATTGGCTAGTAAATCAGATCTATGCTTTAGAGTTTTTGCATAGAATTTTGCAGTCAGGACATTTAGAGATGCCATCTGAGGCCCCAAGTAAAACAGAAAAAATAAGTGAAAATCTTTTTGCTAGATTTGCTTCCCACACTCCAGGCAATTTTTGACGTATATGAACATTAAATTAGTAGAGAAATTTCCCCAATGGGTTACTTATCTGACTGGAAGAAGAAGGTTCTCTGGCAAAATGAGCTGACCGATGGACAACATGTGTACTGAGCACACGTGAAGCACATCAGACTTCAAGGCTAGGAAGAAATGAAGGTGGCACTGACGGATGCCCTTCTTATACCCTGATATCCAGCAATTAGTCTTCAGATGTCTGTCTGCTAGGGATGATGTAACGTCTCTGGAGATCAGTCCAGTTGTGGGCTTTTGCATAACAAGAAGATCCCAGAATCAGTACTGCACCACTGACTATGAAGAACATCAGTAATCTATTTGTGGTAGAAATGTAAGTAGAAGGGAAGACTGTAAACACTAAGGCTCATACTGGGATCAGTGTCACTATAAAAATGAAATGATATTAAAAAAAATAAATAACATGGTTCTACAACACACTTGTGCATTGAAAACTTATGCAGTGGGATATTTAAAAAAGTAGGAGTTATTGATGTGAATGTTGAAGTGTCAGTGGCACAACAGGTAGCACACTCACCTTTGGTGCAGAAAGCTGTGTGCCCCATTCCCACACCAGGTAGATCGACTGCTGTCACTGCATTGGAGCATAAGGGGGATGCTGTGCTCCTGAGTATGTCATCCTTTGGATGAGCTGTTAAACCAAGATCTCGTGGATGTAAAATATCTCATGGCACCTATTGAAAAGAGTAGGGGATTTTTATTTACAACTACATAAAATATACATATTTACACAAAGAACTAAATATTTCACATTACATTTCTCCCTTGCTTTGCATTCATACAGTCCCTCTCTCTTTTCTCCATCACTGCCACTTAATTTTTCTTATAATATTTGGCAAAATCCATTTTCCATTAAATGTAACTTCATTTAACCTTTCATTCTTAATTTCCTAAATTATAATGAATATTTTTTATCCACATTATTAACATATTCTTTACTATGCATTCCCTAGAAGCCATACTCTATAATTTCCATACTTATTTGCTTATAATATTTCAATTCTTTAACAATTTTACTTCCTGTTCTCTTTTCTCATAACATTTTGACTCTTTCACATACCATGTTCTCATCTTCAAGCTGCATCTAGCTCAAGAAATTTCTCTTAAGACCTTAAATTTCCCTTTAGATTTCATTCCACCAGAGAAAGAATATTTTTCAGGAACATTAAACCATGTTGCATTCTTTCTGCTGGCTTGCTCCACAACAAAGTAAAAACATGAGCTAGCAAACAGATAAATGCTATGCTAAAAAACAAACAAACAAACAAACCAATAATACTTTGAAAGTGCAACTGATAAAAACATAGTTCAATCCAATATGTTAATCAATGTTTATCAATTAGTTAACATTCAAGTACTACAAGAGAAAGTAATTGCTAATTCCATATTATTTACAGAAGACCAGTTTGGCAGAAAACATAAAAATTAGTTCTTGTGCTTAGAATATAGAAATATATAATGCAGACTAAACACGTATTTTTATAATACTGTGCTGCTAAATATGTACTGAACTACTACTCCCTGGGGGTTTTGACCTTATCGTGGCTGTCAGGGCTCATCTCGACTCTAGACACATTTTTGAGACAGAACCTGGCCCTGTGTTCATATCTTCATAAAGCACTACAAACTGGATTCCTTTTCAAGGTCCAGAACAGGGTTTACAAGGGGCTCCTGGATCCTGATCCTTCCACCTCTCAGGTAGGGTAAGCTTTGGAAATTTACCCAAACTGTCACTGAGGCAGTGGGAATGATGAACATAGTACATTTACATAAGTCCTACTAAGTTGTAATAGTAGATGTTGAAATTCCTCACTGGCTCAGTGGGAGCACCAACCAGCCACCCTGCAGATTGTGCATCATTGAGGTGGGTTTCAACCTCTTTGTTTCGGTTGTTGTTTTGGATTTCTTTCTTTTTTTTTTTTTTCTTTTTTTTATGGTATTATTATTGGCTGCAAATTTACTCTTGCTAGATGATTCTGGCTTCAGGTACTTTCCTCTACTTCATTGTGGAAGCAAAAAGCCTGAACACTCACTTCCTGTGACAGCTGAAGGCTTCCCTCTCAGGATACATTCAGCCAATCAGCTGTCACAGGTAGAGAGAGGGTGGGAAGTCTGAGCTTTTGAAAGCTGGCCAGTACGAGGTTACCTTGGCAGATAACTGAAAATGCCACTGAGGCAGTGAGGAATTTGAATATCTACTGTCACAGGTAAGTGGGATTTGTGTAACTACTTTATGGTAATCAGTGATGTTGGTGGAATGGTGGTAGCTACTTCATTACATGGGTAGATATGATAAATGCTACATGATACCGCTAGAGTACTAATAAAACAGTTTGTACTTTGGCTTAGATAAATGTTTTTATGATATCCCTTTTTCAGAATCTATTTTAACAAAAGCCCCTGTGAGGGTATCCTCCTGAGTTCCTAAGCACCTTATAGCTGGTTATAACCTTATATAGCTAATTCCCATACGATCTCTCACACTCTGTAAATATTGTAAATAGCTTTTGACTTTAACTGTGTGAATTTGTTAAAATGTATCTCCGCAATATTTTTCCACTATGGGCAATATTGCTCACGCTTTGTATTATTTGACATGCATTTGTACTTGTACTTTTATTTTTATTGGACTGCCATCTTTACTGTAATCTGTTTCATGGAGCTTTTTTCCTCGGGCCACCACTGAAAACAGGCTCTCTGGGCCCAGTGACTTCCCCGGTAATCAAACTGGAAATAAATAAAATAAATAATATTTCTAGGATAAATACAACTATCTATCTAAGGAATGTATGGGCTCTGGAGTGAGATGCATGAGATATCTGGTACTGCAAGATTTGGGAGAAAGGTTTCATTATGAAGTACTGAATCCACAAGTTACAAAATAAATCCCTCTAATCTTGCAGTACAGGATGTTTACTATTACATCAGCCAGGTGGATTTCAGAAATGCAAGCACTTTCCTGCAAGCCTCCCTATCTGGTATTTCATAAAGACAGGGTTTTCTTGAGAACTAATGCATCTTTCCTCCCTAAGGTGGCATCTGAGACTAATTTAAACCAGTCAGTAAATCTTCCAGTTTTTTTCCCAAATTCTTAAACAAAGGTGAATACATTTTACATATGCTGGGCATTCATTGCAATCTTAGGTTCTATCTTCATAAGACCAAGCAATTCAGAAAGTCTGATCAATTGTTTGTAGCCTTCTCAAAGCCTAAATTAGGCAAAGCAGTTGCTAAGGTTACAGTTTCCAGATGGTTATTAGACTGCATTTATTTTTTTTTTTTTACAATAAAAAGGGCTTGTCTCTATAATCTAAACCTAAGCCTCAATTCACAAGAGCGACATCGATAGCCTTTTCTAGTAGACTACATTTTGATGATATTTGTGCTGCAGCTACTTGGTCAACAGTTCACACTTTTGTACTTAACGGATGTACTGTCCAACTCAAGCTCATCCTTTGATTCCACCACTCTCAGGAACATCCTTCATTGATACCGCCTAGGTATAACAGCTTGGGAATCTGTCCCATGGTTGAATCGGATGAACATAGACAAATTGGATATGAAAGTTATGTACTTACCATAATGATACATCTGTGTTTTCAGATTTTCATCTGGTTCAACCCCCTTCCTTCCAAACTGGCACAAATGGGCTTTTGGTAGTTTTTCTGGCATAGCCTCTCTGTGAGCAGCCCTGACTAATTGCCTTTCAGTCCTACCTTTTTACCGGTATATTAGGTTTAGTCTTAAACATAATTGCTATATATTATGTTATTGGGGCAGACTGCATCTGAAGCACTAAGGTGGAGTGGAAGGAATAATGGATGGGGTGGAGTCAGAGCCCTAGAATTGTGAAGTTTCAGTCAGTGCTGAGGTTGGATCCCATATTTGAACTTGAACAAAAATCAGGCAATATGGATCTATCATTCTAGCAAGTTCGTAATTGTTTTTTCTTGCTTTTTATGAAAATAACAGACAATTGCTACAACGTGGTGCAATGAATTTGCTGTAATCAATTTCGGATATGGAAGGATCAAAACATGGCGAACAATATTGTGTTTCTTCTATATTTAACACATCATAGAATATGCTCTATTTGTCATATCAAGTTGTACAATATCTTGTACAATTTTATGATGAAAAGCTCTATATTACTGTAGAATGAAAGCATGAAAAGCAAAATAGATTTCCTTTTAGATATACAGTAGCATGTCACATTGTACAATATTTTATTAATGATTGAGGTACATTTTACTATTAAAAATTAATTCAGCTTTATATTTGTCTACACAATAATGTTCCATTCAGATTGGATATAGATAAAATGTATAGCTGTTCAGATAAATGCATGAACTGTGGTAACTTGTTAAGGAGCTTGGAATGCAGTTTGTTTGTTAAATTCAGCCAATAATGTTTTATAGCAAGATTTCATGGAATGAAATAGCGGTGTCCCCGACAGGGGAAAAGTGACACAGGGATTGCAGAAAATCCAGAAATAAAGCAAATAAAATCCATTTTATTTTTACTTTTCATTCTTTTGTGCAGTGAAGGATGAAGTTATAATTATGTGTTTGGGGAGTGCGGTACTTCAGATAAAAATAATGTGTGGTGTATTGTGTTCAACCTTTGCTGGCTGGCTGGCATTTTCTGCTTTTGTACTTATCACAATGATTAAGGATTAAGGTTATGAGCTGCTAATGAATTTCCTCCTGTAGACCTGAGTTTGATTTCATCAGTATTGATTTGCATACTGTGAGACTTTGAACAAGTCACTTAACCAAACAGTGATGCCGGGTAACCACTGAGAAAACAGGCACTTGTATCTATGTGATTGACTTGGCTAGCATGCTAATAACATAGACATGAAAAAATAAAATAAAATAAATACCTGTATTTTATGAGTTTACTGTCATACTAATATTCAAAACCTGCCGTTAAGTGTGAAGTCTGCAATTTTACGTTCAGAATGGTACACTAAAACTACTGTCTTCCATTGTCCTTAAGAGTAAATAATGCTATTATTTACATAAGCGTACACACACACACACAAACACACACACACACCCATGCACACGCATAGTTAATTAAGAAGAGCAGTGCTGTGGTGTTACGCCTGAAATTCTTACCTTTTGATCTTCTTCTGTTAAACAGAGTCTGGCAAATAATGATGAGCGTAAACAGCAGTACACAGATGATACCAAAAGAGCACACCAGTACTGAGCAGAGGTACAAATCTGAAACAAAAGGAAACATAAATGTTGTGATGCCTCGCAGTTCCCTTTTCCAAAGATAAAGTGCTTTCCTATAGAAATGTGGTCGTTATGTCTGTCTTCCAGATTTTCAGTTCATATTAATTTACCCATTTCTTATTGACTTCTTCATTTGTGTCGGGCATGACTATCAGATCACTTTGTTAGTTTACCTTCACCAAAATATTACATTCTGTTGGCTTCTCAGTACAGAATCATTGCCTATGGTTGTTGGTAGCAACTTCTGATATGTAAAATGAAACACATACATATTCATACAGATAAAACAGTATGTTTTAAAAAAAGTGGGTAACAGCTAATCTGATGTTGTCTTTTCCATCCTTCCTCAACTGATGGATCTTCAGATACAATCAGATCTGACATCAGCCACTCTACAGACTTTTGGATCCAAAGCCCAGACTCCTCCCCTTACCAATAGCCCCCTTTCCATTTGCTGAATTATCCCAGATCTTGTTTGCTACTCTCAACTCTAAAGACGTGGATCTCCTGGCTCAGAGTTTTGGAGAGGGTTTCTCTTTACAAAGTGTCAGATAAGTGAAATTATTTGAAAGCTTTTCATCGTATGTTTATTCTGTGTTGTTTTTTCTCTATTTGTTGACCTTCTCCTCCCCATAATATATGTATATATAAAGATATAAAACTATTTGCTGTTTCACTCTTTTTTTCTGTGAGAGATTAAGGTTTTACAATCTTTGTTATCAGTGTTTACTGTTGTTATTGTTAGCTTCTTAGCTATTGTGCTAGTGCTGCTGACTTTAGTAATAGTTTTCTGTGTGCTGTGTAGGTGTTAGGATTTTTCTCTCTGGGTTTGGAGTTGTTTAGTGTCCTTTGTTTTGTTTCAGGATGAAAGACAAGGAATCTGGTTTTAAGAAGTGCTTCTCCTGTGCACATAAGATCCTACCGCATTATGCAGACTGTAAGTGTGTGTATTGAATGGGAGCTGCAAACATTGAGTAGGACTGCTCGGCTTGTTCTACCTTCAAGGCCAGAGAATTATCTGACAGGTGATCCAAACTCACCTTGAAGGGGCTTCTCCCTGTTTTTGCCAGGGAAGGTAAACCCTTTCAATCATCTTGTTCCCTTTCCATCAAGAAAGCTTCAGAAAGGGGCAAATGGGGGAAGACTAAGGAAAAGGACAAGGAACATGAAAGAGAAAGAGGTTAGTAATCCCTCCCCTGATCCAACACATCCTTTGGGCCCAGCTTCAAAAGTGTCAAAGCCATCAGGTCCATCCATCCTCATTGTTGGAGCCGATTAGGATTAGGTCTTCAACTCCTATGTCTCCTGAACTGGGGTTCTCTCCAGAGCCTGTTAGTCCCTGGCTACAATCTCTTTTTTGAGGAGAGATCATTTCAGAGGGTTTCTAGGCCTCCTTATATGGCCTCTTCAAGATTTGTGCAGTCCATCAGGAGCCTATCTGAAGCAGACATGGACAGGATGATGAGGAAGTTCCAGAGGAAACACCCAATTCCACACAAGTACGGTGTAGTGCATGGTCACAACAAACAGCAAATCAAAGCAAAAAGGCCAGCACTCTATAGTCCGTAGCAAATATAAATGTAGTTTTATTTCCAACAAAAACAAATCATCCTATTAAAAGGATGACTAATAAGCACTCCGGTTTCAGACAAAATGCCTTCTTCAATGCAAACAAAATCAGGCCAAAAACACAGTGTTTAAATATGAAAACACATGCTACCAATAACCAATCATAGATGTTCATTTAACCCTGGTGAAAATAAATCCCCCAACCTAATAATCCAGAATTTTTATTTACAGTTAAAAATATTGTGCCAACCCATTTTATTATGTTTATTATACATAATTCTATCAATCATACAAACAGTAAATTCAGCTAAAGAATGTTTTTGGACATGTTGATACAAAGCACTGGATAGCCATCCAACATTGATATGTAAATATTCTGAAATCCACACCCTGAAATGGTGAGGTCTGTCCAAGATAAAAGGCTGAACTTGTGCAAGTGGCGAAATACATGACTCAATCCAAACTGCAGTTAAAAAAGACATAGATGTCATATACCTTAGGATTATTCTTAGATGTAAATTGCTTAGTTTTACAAGCAAATTTACAAAGCAAACAGTGCCCATATGGTTGACACCCCTTTAAAACATCTCCTTCAATAGTTGTTTGTTGTGAACTTTACTTTTTGTGTGAAGTCCTCTGTCCTCTTTTTCTGCCACTTTGGGACAGCCAGTCCCTTGACGTCCCAAGACAGTTCAGGTTGTGGTCTCCTCATCCACTTCATAGTCTTCCTTGGAGCACCTTGCTGGGGAAGTACACCATAAGCATGAATGCAAAAGGAGGCATGTGGAATCTCCCAGTAGTCCCTCACTGAAGGTACTTATTTCAATGAGGGGGAGGAGTCCCCCAAATATCTCCATTGAAGATGGTTCTTTTTGTGAGATACTGGAGTTGTTAAGACAAAAGGGTGGGATGGTCCACTGACAGATCCCCCCAGGAGGAATCAGTATCCCTGCAGGCTTTTGGGTCAGGTCTGTCTATTTCTTGGGGGGGGGGTACTTCCTGCCATTGAACTGGTAGACCCGGTGTCTAGGCAGGCTTGGAAGGAACTGTTTGTGGTTGAAACATTCCCCTGAAAGCCTGATAAAACATTAGTTTCTCTGAAGGACAGGCTGTTCTGGAGCAAGGCCCCTGCTGTGGATTCCAAGGTGTTAGCAGCAGACACCAAAAAAGAGCCTGTTGAGGATAGCTCTTCTGTTCACCCCCCTAACAGGGAGTCCAGGCCATTGACCAGATGTATGCTTTAGCTACCTTCACACTGAGGGAGCTGAATTACTTGGCCCATGTAACATGATTTTAGAGGAACTTGACAAAGGAATTATCCAAATTTCTCTTGGAATCCTTATCTGTGGAAGAAAAAAAAATCAGTGGATATGCTGCTGGCTACCCTGTAATCTCTATCAAACATGTCCATGTACCTTATTTCCAATGCAGCTGATGGCACATTGAGAGTGGCAGGCAATGGCATAGCTGTGCACCAGGATGCATGAATGTATCTCTGCAACTTCACAGTACACTTTAAAATGTCCTTTATTAATGCTTCCTATGATGGATCCACTCTGTTTATATCTAAGGTAAAATAATCACTGTCTAAAAGTAAATAGGATGGCAAGACCTTGTTTGCTGTTGGAATATGCTTTTCTTCCCCTCAGTGGACCTTCTCCAGGATCAAAAATGTGGCAAGAATTTGTGGTTCTGTAAATCTCAAGGCTTCACTCCCAGTGCTTATAATGAGAGGACCGAGGCAGGGGGGATAACTACAATAGACATCACCCCTGTGGCATAGGTGGCCTGCCAAATTAAGTGTTTCAGGATTTCTCTGGCAGAGCCTTTCAGCACTCCTGAAGGGTTGCACAACTGCAGCACTCAGAAGGCAGTTGAAGGGTGCTTGTCTCTGCACCCCTTAGCCTGGATAGCCATCAGCTGAGATTCATGTGTACAGAGAATCATAACCAGAGGCTATACAATCCCTTTTCTTTTTCATCCCCAGTAGAAAAAGACTTCCTGATATCCCACACCTGCAAAGGAGGGAAGGAAGGAAGGATGCAACAGAAGAAATAAAACATTTGCTAGACAAACAAGTCATCCAGGAGTGCCCATCAAACCAACAACAAGGATCTGGAGTATATTCATGATTCTTTCTGGTGCCAAAGAAGAAAAGGACCTCAGGTCCTCTTTGGAACTCTGTCACCTAAATCTGTATATAAAACAATGTTGGGGATGGTCACTGTTCAGTTGCTTCTACTACTAATAAAGAAGAATGACTGGATGTGTTTGCTATAACTTCAGGACACATACTAGCATATCAAAATAGACAGATGGACCAGAATGCTCCTCATATTTTGGATGGGGGTCATTAAATTCTAGTTCAGGGCTCTGCATTCTGTCCACCACAGCTCCCCATGGGTATTCAACAACTGCATGGCAGTTGTTGCAGTTCACCTCAGAATGCAAGAGTTCTTGGTTTCCCATATCTGGACAACTGGCCCAAAACAGCTCCCACCAGGAATCTTCTACTTCAAAACAGGAACTCCTTGCTCCAGTTTTGCTCCCATCTGGGGATCATGATCAACATGGCAAAGTCAAAATTGTAGCTCATCAAAACAATAGAGTTCATTGATGTTCATTTGGATACCACTTTGCTGATAGCCAGACAGCTGGTATCAAGGATTCTCACCCTTTGACAACAGGCATTGACAGTTATCTCCCATCAGAACCCCTGGCCAGGTGGAGGATCAATGGCAGCCTCTATCACCTTGGTTCCCCAGGTCAGATTTTACATGAGAGTTTTACAGTGGACCTTGCGGGTTCAGTAGTCTATACAATCTCAACTGATACACTTTCCTGTTTGCCTCACCAACATTTGCATAAAACACATTCAGTGGTGGTTAAATTCCCTCCTCATTTCACAGGGCTGTCCATTTGCTCTACCACATCCCCAAGCCACAGTGACCACAGATACTGCCTAACTAGGATGGGGAGGAGAATTTCTTGGGAAAGATGGAGAAAGAACGAGGTTCCCCATAGAAGCCAGTCTACACATCAGTGTCATGGAGACAATATGTCAGTGGTTTGGTACATCAGTTAGCAGCAGAGGAACATGCTTTTACTCTTTGTGTCAAGAGATGATGAGGGTTTGACAGTGGGCAATATCTTCCCAATGGTTTTTGACAGCAAGGCACATCCTGGGAAAAAACAGTGTCTTACCAGACAAAAAGAGCAGGCCCTTTCTTCTTACTCGTGAGTGGTCACTTACTCAAACAGTTGTGGTTGAAATTTTCAACCACTGGGGCCAACTTTGCTGTGACCTATTAGCCACTCCCTCCAACACCAAGTGCAGCAGTTACATTGCCTTATCCATCAGAAAGTTGAGTCCTAGAGGGCAGCTCTTGTCCACAACTGGCCCCTGTGTCTCCTCTACACATATCCTCCTACTCCTCTTATGCCAAAGTTCCTAAAAAAAAAAGTAGTGTGGAGCAAGGCAAAAGTGATTCTTATTGCCCCCTGTTGGTCTAAACAGGTTTGGTTTCCATTTTTGAGTTCATTTGATACTCCCTCCTTAGGTACAGGACCCCATTCCAGACCTTCTCTCTCACTGGTCTGGAATGCCTCATCCAGACATAACAGCACTCAAACTGACCACATAGATTTTCTAGTTCCAGTGATGGCTAGGTAGTTCAGGCTTTCCTCACAAGTTGTACATATTCTAACATCTTCACAAAAACCTTCTACCAGAAGAGTATATAGATATAAATAAAAGATATTTTGAATTTGGACAACTAGCTGGGATATAGATCCCTTTTCTGCTCCTCTTCCTGTTATTTTAGAGTTTCTGGCTGGTCTTTTTCATTATGGGGATAGTTATTCCACCATCAAAGTTCAAATGACAGCGTTTTCAAATTTCCATATGGGAGAAAAACAGACTCTCATGCCTTCCTTGAAATTATCCAAACCTACCTTTCTTCTTTGTCCTCCCTTAAGAGACCCTGTTCCATGTTGAAACATTACTTCTCCTTCAGGCATTGAAAAAAATGACCTTTTGAACCTGCAGCTACTGTTGAATTGAAATACCTGTCTTGGAAGATGCTCTTTCTTGTAGTGGTTACCTCCACAAGAAGGATATCAGAATTTCACGCTCTTTACTGCAAACCTCCGTACTTGGTCTTCCACAAAGACAGTCTTACTTAGGACTAATCCCTCCTTTTTTCCAAAGTGTCTTCAGAGCTTACATTGAATCAGGCCATTAATGTCCCTATTTTCTTTCCACATTTTTTCGATATGGGGAGTGCATACTACATCTACTGGACGCGCATCGACAACTCAGATTCTACTTGCACCTCACTAATTCTATTAGAAGTACTGACTAATGTTATGTGTCCTTTTCTTCTGTCAAATTGGGAAAAGATGTGTTGAAAGCAACCCTCTCAAGATGGCTATCTGCATTTCTCATGTATATAGGAAAAATGGTTTTGACATTGCCTGGCAATCCCAAGGCTCATTCTTTGCTACTTCTATAGTATATTTGTCAAGGGTACCTATTGATGACATTTGTGCAGCAACTGCTTTGTCCAGGTCTAGGAAATCCTTTGGGTCAACCATCCTCTGGAATATCATTACAGGAGACCACCCAAAGTTTATAATGCAAAGGACTTTGTCCCATCAGTTAAGGATGGACAGAAGAGACATGACATTTGAAAGTTATGTATTTGCTGTAATGATAGATCTGCAGTATCGTCTTCCGTCCTCCTCAACTTTCCCTTCTTCCATTCTCCTACCCAATTTGTTTTGTCTCCTCTGGTTCTAGTTTGACCACATTGATCTTGCCAGAGCCTTGTCATATTACAGTTATGATCTGTATTCCAGATATAAATGCATATAAATATGTAAGAGTTCCCTATGTGTTTGTATAAATACCTTTACTGTTGTAAAGCTAAAGTCTTTAAAGTGGCCAGTGTCAAATCTGAACAGATCCAAAGACCAATCAATTGAAAATAATGGCTCTATTTGTTTTGTCTCCTCTGGTTCTAGTTTGACCACATTGATCTTGCCAGAGCCTTGTCATATTACAGTTATGATCTGTATTCCAGATATAAATGCATATAAATATGTAAGAGTTCCCTATGTGTTTGTATAAATACCTTTACTGTTGTAAAGCTAAAGTCTTTAAAGTGGCCAGTGTCAAATCTGAACAGATCCAAAGACCAATCAATTGAAAATAATGGCTCTATCATTATGGTATATACATAACCTTCATTTAAAACTCATGCCAAGTATTTCTATTGGTTAGAAATGTAATGCAAATCCATGAAAAATAAATATACATACATAGAATAGTAAATGAGCATTCATTAAATAGTAATGATATGACAATTAAAGAAAACATGACAGTTAAAACAAGAATACAATAAAATATTAGCTAATATCAAGCTTACATTTTAAAATGAATGTAAAATGCCCATTACCTTCAAAAAGCTTCCATATTTCTCCAGCCTTCTTCCTGGAGGTGGGAACATTTGAGGTTGTAGGAGATATCACTGTGAAAGGAAACAAAAAGACCAGTTTAAATAACAATGGCAATGCAGAATGGATAACAGAAATGTAGCAGCAACACTTCATAGTTCAGTATATACACACAGTGAGTTTGCATTTACAGACAATGCTATACATATCTAAAAAAAATACAGCATACTCTGACAATATTTGCTAATTTTATGGGAAAGTAATGTTTCTGGGGTATGATTAGTTTGCAAGTGGAAATCGTGCAATGTAAAATCGTGACTTGATCTTCGACCTGAAATCTGCAGAGAATTAAACTAACTCATTGCAAAGAAGATAAAAAAAACAAATAATAGCTCATAAATATTTCACTGTACAGTTAGGTTGCATTATTTTTAAAGGGTAGCCTAATAAATTAATTTGAAGATCAATGTGTAATACTTGAATTTACCTGCCCATCCTTTCATTCATCTGTTTAACTTTCCAGCCAACAAAATATAAGTATCTGAAAACAGTTAGGGGATAATGTCAAACACCAAAATGTAAATATGTGATAAAATAATAGGCCGTTGTGCTACCAGATTTTGATTATTGTCCATATCTGAATTTTATGTTGAAACAGCACCCAAATACTTCAACATATCACCACAATCTGTTAAACCATTACTTTAGTCATACAGCAGTACATAATGTCTTATCATTCATTTGTAGACAAATGCAATAAATTTGTTGCTTGTTTTGGGTGATTAAAGAAACAGTTAAGTCTGAGTCACTAGTATGCTGACATGTTTTCCCGTGGTATTGGTGAGCTGGTAGCAAGCCTCATGCCAGAGTTGGCCAATAGGAAAAAGGGAGTCATATTTAGCCATTGGTCTGTGGGCTTCTTCTAGGAGAAACATATGGGTCAACACTATAACAGCGTTCTCTGGGAATGCCAGGAGTAAATAGTGACTGATAGCACTAATTGGTAAATGTATCTATTACCATTTATCCCATGAATATCCTTCCATCTGATCAGGTGTGGAAAATCTAAGTGTTGTTATACAAGGGTCTGACTTAGGTTGGGCCTGTGATGGTATCATTTCTGTAGACACAGATATTCTACCTTGAAAAGGATGACTGGGGAAATAAATGTGAAGGACAGCACCTGAGGTCCTTTCACCTGGTGCACACAATAATCAAAATGGATGTCAGTGATGATAAAAAATAAAATAAATATTGACAAATCGAGTATGGCACCAAGTACTTCTCACTTCTGTGTTTAGCACACTGTGCATAATACTAGAGTCCAGTTTCATATACAGACAGGGTAGTGTAATGCAAAAGATAGAAGTGCGTATATATGTGTGTATATTTGTGT